>NC_135549.1:6595000-6620000 GCF_964340395.1 Glandiceps talaboti | reverse complement strand
TAACTGCAATGAACCATTTTCGTCACTTCATCGGATTACGGTGATTTCTGTAATCATGAGTAGTAATGGAATGTAAGTCAGTCGAAGTCAACAGGTGCAGAATCACATAATATGCAGATGTCGAGCTCCAGTAGAATAGAAAACTTACGAAGAACACGATAAACTACCTGGAAATATCCTTGATGCATAAATAATATGAAATGTTGACCTGAACAAACAACTGTCCTGTCAACATACCCAGGGCACGTATAGCAGTAACCGGTGCACACGTATGTCTTGATGATAAGTAGTGTACAAACATGTTCACACGGCTTACCTTGAAAAGTTGTTGCGCAATCGACAATTTGAAACTATCGATTTACGAAATTGACAGTTTAATCACATAGTGGTTATTAAAACAACTCTAGACCGTATCTGTTGATTCTGTCATTCTAAAATATCACTCTCAAATGAGCAAACAACTATATTGGAATAAAGCTTTCAAAAAAATATAATTTATGTTCCCAAATAAGGGATGGCCACAAGTGAAGGGATTTGTTTGGCCCGAGTCAGTGAAGTGGGCCATTTGGTAAAACGTCTGCACTGAGATTGGGAAGGGGAAATTATTTGGGAGGACTTCTAGAGGCACTTGGGAGGACTTCTAGAGTAACGACTTTGACTATACTGTAAGTGAAGGTGTAAATGGTAACGATACCATATAGGAACTAGACTGTGAGTGAAGGTGTAAATGGTAACGATACCGTATAGGAACTAGACTGTGAGTGAAGGTGTAAATGGTAACGATACCGTATAGGAACTAGACTGTGAGTGAAGGTGTAAATGGTAACGATACCGTATAGGAACTAGACTGTGAGTGAAGGTGTAAATGGTAACGATACCGTATAGGAACTAAACAAACCATGCATGGGATGAGAGGTTGCTATTGAACTTGAAATAGAGTACAACACCCTTCTCCGCAGCGGCCAGTCAAAATGATCAACTCCTAACAAGAGAGCGCTGTATCATTTTTAGAATTCTCGGAAATTTAAAATTCACGCTCTTTAGAGCTGTGCCCAGCATTGTATATACATATCGTAGATACTGACATTAAATTTGTTTGTGTTCCCAAATTACACTGCTGCGTATGCCGTTTTTGTTGACATAGTTACTGCAAATTAAAGTGTATATAGTTCTACATGTACACAATCGCTCATCAAAACTTGTGCATTTATAAAACGAGACTACAAAATTATTTCATTTAATGAAGGAAATTGAAGTTATTTATCCATGTGCTGGAGTCGAGTGTACCAGCAGAAAGTAACGCGATTTGTTTGACATATGTCGCTAGGCGGCGCTCTAACTACGAATCACCTATCCGTTTCAGTTGACCCCACTTTGACCGGAAAGCCTTCATGTAGCAACGAAATCCATGAACTGATTATAGCAAGAAATTACAAAATGGTCACAATTATTGCAAATATTAATTGCAAATGCAATATTACATCATAAAAATTTCGATCTTTTCGTCATCGTTATGGCATGACAGATATTTTTCCATTTGTTTTATCCTACGCATATGACTAATTATTTTCAGATCTAATATAATATAATGAAGAATTTATTTACAATAATTCACCACCTTTCATGATTATCAATTACTGGTTTTTACCCAATTATATTTCATATTGACAGTATCATTTTAATCTGAGATCACTAAATGAGATTTGATGCATGCTGATAACATTCCAAATCACTTCTTAGGCGGTTTACCCTTCAAAATATGTCATAAGATTAGCATACCAATTTAAATCATTTTTTGATTAATGTCAGAAACTCTACAGGTTGAGGCGCTCTACTTTAAGAATTAGTTGTCGTTATCATGGTCTCTCAAAATTGAATATTTGTTGTCATTTAAAATGAAATGTTATCCCTTTCCTATGTTGTTATTATCATCAAATATATAGAATCATCTTTTAAACTTTAAAATATAACCATCGTATTTAGAGGGGATGTTAATATTATTCAAATATTATCTCACACCATCAAAGCCAACACAATTACTCTCTACGTCTTGTATACTCGAGGGATACTTGCTTCAATATATGTTGTAATCCTCCCTTCAACGTGATTGCTAAAGAGCTTGCAGCAAAAAAACTTGATTTTTCAAGATGTAGGCCTAAACCTTAAAATCCACGTCTACGTCAGTTTCGTGTTCCATCATTTTACCCGAGTATACAAGATTGATAAGCTTTCACTAAAATATAACGTATGACATTTTAAAGTTTGAGAAATTGGAATAGATATGATCACCTTACTGATTGCATACCCCTGATAACTCGAAGACAGTTAGATAATCATAAGAATTGTGACAGGTCTCCAGGTTTGCCCTCAAGCTTCTGTAGAGTAGTACAAACATATTGCACTCTGTGTTCACAGTGTAACTTAAAAGCACTCGTTCTTCCGTATACACATTTTCCAAAAGAAATACCGCTGAGAACGTGAGTTATTTTTAGGAACAAACCTGTCTCACTCTTTCTATTACATTAAGAGTTGAACTAATTGCCGAAGCCTGGAAAGTTCCACATGAAAGGGATCAACAGGCATCTCCTTGTGTTGTTGGTGTTTTTTGATCAATTTTGTTGATGATGATGTCATCGGCTATCCGTCTCCTATGCAAATCTGACTGACTCCATCTCCTGCAATCACTGCCATTTCAATCTTAGAGTTTAAATGATTAATGAAAGTAGGGACTTGTGTTCAGTTGAGATATTTGGTACTGATAGCGACTATTGATCGATGGTTTCTGTCTTATTTTGTCATTACTAACCATCAAACGTTAGAACGAACTTACTGTACATATAATTTGAGCTCATAATGATTATTTGACATCGCAATAAGTAGTTATTCTTTCATCCGGATAAACTTCAGGGAGTTCGAGGATCGAGTCTTACATTGACGTTACTAATAATCCATGCCTAGTTGCTTATTGAAATAATTGCTCCATCTTGCAACAAGGTGGTTTTATTTCGTCGTCATGGAAACAGTACAGCTTTGTGTTAATATTCTTTCAATGGAATTCAACAAGGAAAATTCAGAGGCTTCACACTCAGAAATTGCATTCATGAACTATGCTATGGAAAGATTAAAAGTTATGTAGGATTAGCACAAAGCCGAGATCCAATATTCTTGTATAACCTTGTAGTATCACAACAATTACGTCATTATATTTTGAATAATAGAGTAGCCTTACAGTCAGTAAAAAACACTTTGTACGATATTAGGTTGCTGAATTTACCATAAAGACCTTTTCTCACAGTTTTTTTTTCGACTGAAGTGGTTTTTTAAAAGTTTTTTTTTTTAAACTTTAAAACATATTTTCTCTCTTTATCAATCCTGTAAATGGGTTTTTGGTTTGTTGAATCTGATAAAATAATAAATGAATAAATAAAACAGTCTGATGTCAAAAGCTACGTGAGGCATATTAATCATTATAACCTATTAACAAGTAGTCCTATACGTAATGGTTTGATACAGTTATTGTTTGATGGCAAAAATAAGACTTCAGTCCGTCAATAATGTATTGTTTCTGATTACGAGTCTGAGTTACAGGAGAAATTAAGTTGCCTTGGTGTTTCACACATTGGACATGATGTTTTAAAAACAAAGATAAACCATAGACCCTCCACCCAGGTCTATGGATAAACACAATTCAACTCTAGTCTAACAATAACATACACAACACACACAGCAGGATCCTTTACCAAATCACATTGAAAAGTGATAAAGCATCAAACTATATTTTTGCAATGCCGTTGAAATAGGCTAGTACTGAAAAGAAATTACACATGGACTTGATAATTTAAATGGCTTCGAATGTCTACTTTCCAACTGTATCAGCACAGTAACTGGTCTATTTCTACACCCCACTGTACGCGGTATCTCACAGTCTGTGATTGTTTCTTTTGCATTTGAAACTGTCTGTGCATGTAAATAAATATTGTGTCGCATGAGTGGAACACCAAGGCATCTATATTTCTGCTGTGATACCAATGATGATTTGTACACGTACGTATATGCAGAAGAATAAAGATGAAGATTTTTCTTTTAAAAAAATCATAAAAGTAAACCGTCGGAGCTCCGGGCTGTCCCTTTAATGAAATCGAGACTCTGAGGAATCAATAACGTCATGATGTTTACTGTATCTTGTTGCCAGCTGTTTGCATTGACGTCACGGGAGGAAGTGTAGGTTGTGTAAACGTATTTTCTGTCATATGACAAGGAACTCATTAGAGACAATATTGATTGTTGCCCGTGACCGTGTACACTGTCTCCAAAGAGATGGAAAAAACTTTTACAGTTCACATTGTCATAAACATAATAACGGCGAAGCTTTAAAATTCCCTAATTTGACACCGCGAAAACGGTCCAATATTCGGCAATGTTCTTTCCAGTTTATAGCCTACCTGTACGACTATCGCTTCTACTGTAACACTATCCGATAACTGACAGTTTGATTCTCTGAATTTTCAGACAAGGAAGAATGTATCTATGTGCGGTATAAAAGCCTGGTGGCAGCGTGACGTGACCAAGCAATGTAAATAGCTTGTTGGAGTAAGCTTGTGTATGAACCATGAGTGCAATCAGAACAAACTTTCTTAAGGCTTGTCTGTGTGTACAGGTAGGCTATCCACTTTAGGTTGGATTGTTCAAATGGCAGTATTATGTAATTCACGGGTGAGAAGTTGAACTCTTTATTCCGTGTTTGTAGCTGACAGTTCTAATGTCAGTGAAATTTTGGCTTTACTTGATTTGCTTTACTTACTGTATTTTCCTTCTACTGTGTCTACCCCTGCCTGCTATGTAGAATAGACTTCAAACATAGACGTCTCGTCCCAACGTCTATGCTTCAAATGATCTACACAACAAACTATCAAAACATTTTGAACTATTTTTGTCTATTAATTGACAGGTGGCATATCAAAGAAAACAACTCCCTCTGTACCCATAACGTCATAACATGCCAGGTGTGTACGACAATGTGTTGTATTTGTGATGAAAAGTTGTTTTTAATAATGCCCATGTTGTATTTTCCGTGTCTCATCATTTTCTTGTAAACATACCGCCAAACAAAGGTCGATGAAGCCGTTTAAAATAACAACTTTACTTTAGCAATATGGCTCCAGTTCCCCGTGAAAAACAAGGATAGATCACCTTGGTGACTGTAGAGCCTTGAGGATGAGTCATTCTTGACAACACAATCAGACGTGGTTTTTTTTTCAAAGTCTGACACGCCGATGTGCGTCACTCTATTCATCGGCCTGACGAAATTAAGTAGTCTCACACTATTTTTAGATATGGCTTGTATTCAAATTGATTTTTGTTTTGAAAAGAAACCTTCACAGTGACTTTAGCATTCCAAATACCATGCTTGTGCAATACAAAATGGTAAACAAGGGTTAATATACATACATACATACATACATACATACATACATACATACATACATACATACATACATACATACATACACACATACATACATACACACATACATACATACATACATGCATACATGCATACATGCATACATGCATGCATACATGCATACATACATGCATGCATACATACATACATACATACATACATACATACATACATACATACATGCATGCATGCATGCATGCACGCACACACACACATACATACATACATACATACATACATACACACACACATGCATACATGCATACATGCATACATGCATGCATACATGCATACATACATGCATACATGCATGCATACATACATACATACATACATACATACATACATACATACATACATACATACATACATACATACATGCATGCATGCATGCATGCATGCATGCATACATGCATGCATACATACATACATACATACATACATACATACATACATACATACATACATACATACATACATACATACATCATGGTTTATTCTTGTAATCACAATATCAACGGGAGGCACGACTGATATCAACCGAAGCAGATAATATTTAGATCGAGTACGAAGCCAGTCAGTCAACCCAACATATATATAGTGTGAAAACTTGTTGAGTATTTGATTAACCTTCGTTGGCCTAAAACAGTGTAGGTGTCACAGTAGCACAGGTCTGTGTATTCTGGAATTAGATGCCACAGTAGCACATGTCTGTGTATACTGGAATTAGATGCCACAGTAGCACAGGTCTGTGTATATTGGAATTAATCAATCTCGGCAATAGGAAATAAAAACGGGTTTATTTCAAGATCACTTCGTCAAAAAGTCATCCTGTTCCAAAACACGTACTCGTCAAATACTACGATATAAATAATCCAGGTGTAAACTGTCTCATGAGCAAAGAAAAGATTACTTGGCCAAGAGGCCAATTCGTTAAAATAACTTGTCAAGTCCCCTGACGAGGTAAAATACGATCAATTATTTTCCATCAATGCAAATACGAAATGAAGAATACGTTGCAGGCCAGGTTCTATGACTTAGTGGTACGCAATGTAGATAGTGGAACCAATGGTGATGATAAATAATAGTTATTGAAGTAACAGTTACTGCCGCTCTACCAATCCTATCAAATATTCGAGTTGATATATATGTGATGTTTAATCAGCCACAAACGAGCTCAAATTACAGAGCGGAATTTTTGACTGAATCTGAACAGAATAAAAAATGACTAGACAACAGCAATTGAGAGTGTTCGTAAAGGTATTTTTCAGAATATCTTTTTGTTTTCATAACCAGCGACTGGTAACAAGCATGTAGTCATACTATACGTTTTCAGATCATTGCTATGCTATGCTACGTAACAGTTATCAATTATACTGAAACAAGCAAATGCGAAAATTTATACTACAATTTGAAAGTAGATATACTTTTCCCCAAAGGTGGCGGCTAATTCACCCTTTACAATATCCAGTGAACCCTAAAAATCTAGTCACATTTAGAATGAACTTACAAAAGTTCAGTGTCATAGGTCAAAAGCTGCCAGTAACCAGGTGTCAATACTCAATAGAAGGATGTTGACAGAGCGACACTTTTATAGCAAAAATGCAAATTTTATCTAAATCCGTGTAATCTTCATTGACCAGTATACGATTCATCGACTTGTCATACTTGCCAATAAACTCATAAATTATCGATTTCCATGGCAACGTACTGATAAAAATAGACTGTCATAGAAACTCCCATGAGTAAAGAAGAAAAGAGTGGCATCATTTGCTGATAGGCTGTCTAATCGTGTTTCAATCGCAATAATTCAATGTAATGGTGTATGCCTGAAAGCTGTACAACGGTGATCAAATATTTGCCCCTCCAAGGTTTCATCTTTGAAGAAGTCGAAAAGCTACTGAGAGTACAAATGTGCAATCCGACGTTTGACTGCAAATTTGGGCTAAGATTCTTCACAAAATTTTCAGTTGAACATATACGCCTTCTAAATAATAGGGCAAAGTTTTAGAATTCCAAGTATTCAATGGCATCTATGATTTTATATGATTTTATTAAATATCCTGATAATATTAAAGTAGTTTGAAATGCGTGCGGAAAAAGAGAAAGAATATGGTATTATTCTATTATCATTATTCTTTAGTGTGTCATTAGGGTAACCCTATTAATTAAATATGTTTCTCGTTACTTTTTATCATAACTATGGGTCAGTCGATTTTAAAAAAGTCATCTTCTGCATGTTTCTCCACTTCTCCTTTTCCTCCTCTCTATCTTCTTTGTATTGTATTCTTGGTAACAAGCCCTTTCCCAGCTTGTCTACACATTTGGAATGTTCTCAGCCCCCCCCCCCCCACTTGAATAACTTTCATCATGAAAGAAATGATCTGTTAGTGAACAAGTGTCGTGGCCGCCGCCATGACTGTAGATAACGTCGGCATTCCAGACACTTACTTATTCTTGCCAGAGAGGACGCTTTTCCATACAAAATATAAAGGGCTGGTGATTATATTTATTTATTTTTATGTCGGAGCTGAAAATTTGGGTCGGTCGGGTAATGAGAAACAGAAATAAAAATCGGATCACCCTTATCCAGAACTGGATATCAGTTGATACACAACAATGCAAAGATTATAATAAAGTTACACGACACAGAAATTTGACTTAAATACAAAAAAAGAGAAGCTTATATTACAACATAAAGTATTCATTGTTTTGCAGTATGTTAGCTATCTCAAGTTTGTTTTCCCTATTTTCATAAATGGACAAAATGAATCCTGTATTCTGTAATAGCTAGCCTGATAGACACAATGTTCGGTGTAATAAAGGTGAGTTCAATTACTATGATCGTATACTCCAATATGTCAAGAGGGAAGGTTTTTATAGGTTTCTGTACTTGTGAAATTCACCGCTAGGTCATATAATAAATTGAATCTCTATTCATCAGCAGTTATCTGTATGCATAAACTTGTCATAGCTATTACAGACGGTTCTCTTTGCTTTCTTGATGCCAACTTATCATTGTTTTAGCTTCCTTTGGGGACCGTCAAATCAATATAAAATATACTTGTACATATTACACTGTACGAATTCACATCACGATTTTACATGCAAACGGCAGTAGTTCCAGTTTGATGTTTGATGTAATGAAACCATCCGGAATGATAATTGGAAAATCATCGTATAGCTGTTAAACTCAACTATTTATTTTCAATTTGAAATCTAGAATTTCAAGCAATAAAAAACTGTCGACATCAAAATATTTCAGTATCAAACTAACCCAAATATGCCAAACCTAGTTATATTTAATAGTCAGTCGCCATATCACGATCAACATAGTTTAACATCACTCTCCTAATTCTTATGTTTTGAGTACAATAGACACAGTATGTTCAGCCCCAGACCACTACAGTGGTTTGAAGTTCAGCAGTTCGCTACATCGCTGTATACATAATGAGAGGTGTAAAACATAGCACATACAATGAGAGAAGGTGTAAAACATATCACAGATAATGAGAGGTGTAAAACATGATAGCACAGATAATGAGAGGTGTAAAACATAGCATAGATAATGAGAGGTGTAAAACATAGCATAGATAATGAGAGGTGTAAAACATAGCATAGATAATGTGAGGTGTAAAACATAGCACATATAATGAGAGGTGTAAATCATAGCACATATAATGAGAGGTATAAAGCATAGCACATATCATGAGAGAAGGTGTGAAACATAACATAAATAATGAGGTGCAAAACATAGCACAGATAATGAGAGGTGTAAAACATAGCATAGATAATGGCCGAAGCTAATGACTCTATACAAAGACTTGACATAGATTGAGTGAAAGGTATCGTCTTCGATTATGATCACAGAGTCTTCTCTAGGGTATCGCCTTTATTAGGAGACGTCTGACTTGTAGAAAAGGTTCATACTGCTACATAGAACCATTCGTATCATTCTCTGCATACAGATTGATAAAAAAAAATCCAGTCAGCAATATCACACCAAAGCTGTGATTTGCTAATTCCATCAGTAGGACGACTGCCACCATAAATTCGTGCAAAAGGAGACATCTTTGATTCATTGATTCTAAATGAACGTTTGTTATTCACAAAACGAGTTCATTAAATTCATTCGAAATGCTCACATCGACCGGTGGAATTTCCTTTGAGATGAAGAATGTTACAAGATGCAGAAAATCGAAATCGATAGCATAGCATAAGGTCAGAGGTCATACTAATTTTCATGGATTAGATTCATCATATTCAGGATTACGATACTAGTCGAGAGATTTACTTGTATGGCATCAAGGTGCTATCTTCAACTGCTTTGTGAGTCGGTGATAATACCAAGTGTATGCATTCGTTGATATTTCATCCGTGAATATTAGTGCCAGCAGGAAGGTTGTGGAATCTATTAACAACGGAGACTAGATATTAGTGTCACATGGAATCTAGGTCACGATGAATGACAACAGATTACTAAATCTACCATTAAACTTACTGTCAGAAAGAAATGCTTTACTTAATAACTAAGACAAACGAACGAACGAACAATCAAACAAATGTACGCGGTTAGATGTAGTAACAATACATAAATGTATGTACATTTACACTAGCATGCACACAGACTCGCAGGTACATACACCCCCTCCCACGCACATATCACGTGAGTTTTAAATACATATTGCATTCTAGTAGTATAAAATGAAGCAGGTGTGAACTGAATCATTTTAAGATTATAAGCTACATCAACAAGCTTTAAAGGAAGCGTCCACGTCTTTACTACCAATGCATGTACTAAATTACCTGAAATGAACAGGTTGCATTTTATTACATGTTAAGATATTGCTTAATTGTAAAAAGTTACTATTTATGCAAACTAAACATCACAATTGAAACCTTTATAAAAACTATACCAAACGTGCGCTTTATTATGCTTGATGTGTGTACCAAAGTTTGCGTTCTTAAGATATAGCCTCGTTACCGAAAATCAATAATTATGCAAATTTCTCCGTAAAACTAACATCAGCAAGCTTTAAATTACATATGTGCTTTGTTATGTTTGATGTATGGTGTACCAAGATATATGGATTTTAAAGCCTGCATTCTGAGAGATTGTCTAATCATCAAAAGTCGTTAATTATGGAGATAACATATTACAATCAAACGCTATAACAAACATGTGTACTTGGTTAAAATCAATGAATACACCAACTTACATGAAATTTGAGGCTTGCATTCTTAAGATAGTCTATAAGCCGACAATCAATAATTTATATTATGCAAAAACAAATTCATTAAAATTAAAAGCTATGTCAACAAACTTCATAGGACATGTGCGCATTATTATGGTTGATATATACACCAAGTTATATGAAATTTGAAACTTGCGAATTGCATTCCTAAGATATAGCCTAATTACCGAAAATAATTAACCATGCAAATTAAGAAATAGATATAAAAAACTATGCCAACGGGCTTTATGGGATATGCGTGGTTTGTCATGGTTGATGTATATGCCAAATTATATGGAATTGGAAGTGTGCATTCTTAAGATATAACTTTATTACTGAAGATCATTACTTATTCAAATAGGACATGTGCACATTATTAAGGTTGATATATGTACCAAATTATATGAAATTTAAGATTGCATTCTTAAGATATAGCCTAATTACCAAAAACTTCGAGAATGCAAATTACACATTAAAACTTAATACTACGCTAACAGACTTTATCTGACACATGTGCTTACTATGGTTGATGTATGTGTACCAAATTTTGCGGAAATTGCAGCATGCATTCTTTAGATAGCTTTATTACTTAAAATCATTAATTATGCAAATTGCTCATTAAAACTAAAAGTTACATCAACAAAATTGATATGACATATGAGAATTGTTATGTTTAACGTTTACATCAAATTATATTGGATTTGAAGTATGCCTTCTTAAGATATAGCCTAAATACGAAAAACCATCAATTTTACAAATGACTAATGTTCATTGGATCTAATCAGTTCTTGCTATTACCATACGGAAGATGTGTAGCAAGTTTCATTAGAATCGATGCAGTAGATTGTTTTTGTAATATCGTGTAGACAGACAGCGACACGAAACTCAGAAATGTTTATGCCTTGATTGAGTGACTGGCCATAAACACTTCACAGTCAGTCATATCGCAACTTAGCCCACTGCACTGTCTACCCTTTACTATGTGAGGATTGACAAGGTGTCTGAAGTTCAAGGGCTCTGATTTTACCTTTGTGGGGTTTATGACTTTATGAGTTAACACATGGCGGAATATTATCGCTATGTGGTTGGGCTTTGAATAAATATATCAACCCTAACCTTAACCTTAAACACATAGCATAATATAGATCTCATAAATTTCCATCCGAACATATTTCAACTTTTTGCTATTTGCTAATGTAACTATTCCTGTGGAATTCCATATTTTCATTTTACATGGTGAATTTTAACATTGTTTTTTAAAAATAATTTACTGTCCTTGTTATACAACTACTTTGTCAATTAAGGAATGATCTGCTCTTCCATTACAATATAATACTAGTATTTACCTATCGTAATCACTGTGTTGCAATCACTCGCTCAAGCCGTTATTTCACACAAGAGAACACACTTGCTTTAAAAAAAATATTCAGAAAGAAAGCCAGGAGATTTAGCAAGTCTAAGACATGATACAATGTGTGATATGATACGATATGATATGACAGGCCATCAATTATACAGTATAAGTCCGGTCTGTTATTCTATTTACGTGGCCCCAGGCTTATAATTATAAAAGTCGAATGTTGTATACACATGATCAAGTTACATTATCTGTCTATGTTTTAGATGGAAACTCTTAACAAGCTTAGGGTAACCGCCATTTATGTTATATAAATTTGATGTCATGTCATGTCATGTCATTTGATGTGATGTGGTGTGATGGGATGGGATGGGATGGGATGGGACGTGATGGGATGGGATGGGATTGGGTGTGATGGGGTAGGATGGGATGGGAAGGGGTGTAATGGGATGTGATGTGATGCGATGCGATGCGATGTGATGTGATGTGAGGTAATTGTTAGTGGATTGATCTGATCTGATCTGATGTGATATAATATAATCTAATATCATATAATAAGTAGAGTAGAGTAGAGTAGAGTAGAGTAGAGTAGAGTAGAGTAGAGTAGAGTAGAGTACACTACAGGTACAGTACAGTACAGTATTACAGTACAGTACAGTACAGTACAGTGCAATACAGTACTGTACAGTACAGTGCAGTACAATACTGTACAGTACAATACTGTACAGTACAGTACAATACAGTGCAGTACAATACTGTACAGTACAGTACAGTACAGTACGGTACAGTACATTACAGTACAGTACAATACAGTACAGTACAGCAGAGAGCAGTGCAGTGCAGTGCAGTACAGTACAGTACAGTACAGTACAGTACATATTATATAATTTGATGTAATTACATTATTGTATTATTATATTAAATTGTCCCTTTTAGGTGAACATTTCAGGGTAAATACGTCATGTGTCTCTTTCAACATTAGATTTGTGTAAATTTCCTGTTTTCAATGTTCTACAAAAGTAACAAGCATGCCACCTGGAATTTAGAGCTATATTTCGCAATTTACAAGATAATTTACATGGTAATTAGCCAATAAGGAGGTGTGCTAACTTATATTTAGTTCGTAATGAGAGTAGCTGCTGCATCCATAAGTCGGATATTGCCGTATATTATCATTTATATGAGCAATGACAACAATAAGGCCATGCCCATAGTGAACAGTAGCATTTTTGTATGAGCCAGGAGACAGATGATCTTATTTCGTCTCTCGCTTGCTATTCTATTTTTTACTTTAAAAATCAGCAGGATTTGAAATTGAATGTCATTTCTGTTAGCCGACAGAGTTTTCATCCTCTACTTCTACTGCATCATGATCATTACGGATTGACATGCAAATTTTGCGAGGGAGATCACGTGACCGCGTCATCAGAAGTATCAGTCGTCTCGTTACACTCACTGGTTTACAGTCGACATAGAGCGTGTTACAGGAATTACTGTAGGCAGCCAACCCCGTGCCTTGTTTTTAGTGAAGCACTAAGGGATTTTTTATGTGTTTATGAGACGGACAATTCACCACACACCAATGCAATATTTTAAGAGGCAGGACTTTAAAGCTCAGTACAACTTGTGTTACAAATGAATAATTCTAGTGCAATAGATTATTGGGACCCATGTGGTGAAGATGAGGGAGCAGCTCAAGACGTCATAGCGGTGGTTCTTGTCGCTATTGGACTAATTGGAAACTTGGCGTTTCTTTATACTGTTTTTTGTCTACGTGAGATGAGGACAGTGACTACAAATGTTTGCTTGTGTAACCTGGCCGTAGCAGACCTTTTATTTCTACTGTTTAACGGAGTTAACATTGTGTGTAAAGCCATTAAACATGCAACTGGGAGTTTTGAAGTATGTATCCCTCTTCTATCGTCGAAGGTCTTCTTCTATGTATCCAACTTCATGGCAGGGACAAGTTTCTACGCCTCCATGTTGATTATCGGAGCTATAGCACTGGAGAGGTACTTCGCTATTTGCAGACCTCTGCGTGGAACCAATTGTTTGCTGTGTATGAAACGTTCAGTATGTTGTTTGCAGGCCGTATGTTGGTTACTAGCCTCCTTAGTCAATTTTTCCAATCTGTTGCCATGCTTTGGTTTTGAACGGAACCTGATCTTTGAAATTGAGAAAGGACAAAGTTTGACCATGATAAGTACATTTTTCCTGTTAACTCTGTGGGTTACTATTCTCTACATCCAGATGGCAAAATCTCTATGGAAGTCGTCGCGTAACAGTATGCTCAATTCTCCGGTTGCCTGGGATACCGAGAAGCAAGTGATGCGGGTCTGTCTGTTAACAGCAATCACGTTCATTGCGTTTATTTTTCCATATATCATTCGATTGATCCAGGATATGTTGATATACTACTTTAATGTGTTTGATCTACATGGTTATGTATGTTATGGTAATATTCCCATGCTATTTTTAATTCTAAACTCTTCAGCTAACCCTATATTATACAATGTAGCCAGTTCTCGTTATAGAAAAGCGTTTAAACTAGCTTTCCATTGCGGCTAACATTTAAACATATCGTTGCTATTACTACTTTTCAATAGTCACGAATTCGAAATGTCGGGGCCAATTTTTTCCGGTTTGACATTTAAACTTAGCCAACGTATATGCATTGGGAGTACTTAAATTGAATAGTGATATTAAATAGAAATTAATGTAAGAATCTGTATTCGAGGTTATTCGTGCTAGTATATAGATAGGTGTGGAAAACACGAATACAATTTCGCCTTAGTGCAAGTAATAAATAAATCGCATTTCCTAGTAAAATATTGAATTCCGAAGGCAAAGCTTTTAAAGCTTTTTTCAATTTTAAAACATCACCACGTTTTCACACTGTCCGCGACCGCTGGCAGTCAGCCATAAAAAGTGACGTGGTATTAAAACGGGCAAACAAATACCTGACACGTATAAATACAAAATCGTCAACGAAGCCCAAAACATCTACCAGTAAGGTACTACCTTCTAAACATTATCAAAAACTGCCTTTGGGATTCCTGTTTCAATTGTAATGAGTATCAATTTTAATTTGAATTAGTGTGAATTTTGATGATTTTTAATAACTTACTATATCTATTCTTCAAAATCACACGTTTAATTAATAATACGATGTGATTTGTGCCAAAACTATTGGACATTCAATCGATTTTCTCTCTGGTTCTCGCTTATACTTTTATCAAATTGTTATTTTTCACAATTACAGTATTGATCATATATAATGTTTATTACAGTTCTTCTTTATCAACATCTATTTCTGATTAAAGGAACAAAAAGGTTGAGAGACTCAAAGAAACCGTCAGGCCTCTTATTTACTGTGCTATGAATGATACCGTACTCTCCTAGTAGGCCAGATGGCCATTCTTTTGTGTTATGAGCAAGACTTCCGCCAGGTGCTATACTTGCGACCAGGTCGCTACCATTCAGAGCACGATGAAATACAACCCCGTTCGGTCATCAAGGTTCGCTACGCTCTTGTGTACACACTCTCTTTTTCACATTACTTCGATAACTATGCTGAACTCTTTCTTTTCAATCTTAATGGTCCGTTAAATTAACGTTGACATGCCTTTACTTCATTCATATATTCAGGAAGTTGTATTGTCTTCGTTCATTTAAATATTGTGCATGGTTTCTTTTCATCATTTCATGAATTCTTTCAATTCGTGTTATGTTTGGAAAGTTTGGACATCGCGCGACCTTTGACTCTCCGCGTTTCATTATGTTTGGTTATCGTGTATAGTTATTTAAGTGGTGGATTTTTGCTTTGCATCAGTATAGGCGATGGTGATAAACCGTGACGAGCAGAATGTTATCTATACAGGGGCACTGTACTCACTCAACCCCAATGAACCTACATTAGGACTGCAAGGGCCTATCAATATTTGTAGAGATGGCGCATACCATTAGACATAACGTCTCTGGATCGACGTGCGCTCGAGTCCTTACGTTACCTGCATATCAAAATAGTCCAATGACAAATGGTTGTCACATCTCCAGGACATTTAAGTGGAAATATTTTGTAATTTTGGATTCTTCCACCCTATAAGGAATAACAGCCTCGTGTCAAGAGATAAATGAATCATTATAACGATATCCTACTGAACAACACATGAAGTTACCCTACAGACTCATAATGTTGTCATGGAAATGCTTTCTTTAATTTCACGTATAGTACTATAATGGAGTTTCGTGTTCTGAAATTATGCATTGGATGTTTCCCATCAGTTGACAGTTCTACACGCTATGAAGATGGCATTTGAATTATCTATGTATCAGTGCCTATAATTATTTCCGCAAATTCTTTAAAATCGTGTTGCAGCTGCGTTTAGGGACAAATGGCAAATCTTAACATGTCAACCTTATGTATTCATTCAACAGTATTAAAGTCGATGGTGGTGTTGTACTGATAACAAGACCCTAATATACGATTCCTGCGATTCACGTGGTTTGACTTTCTGCTTTTCGAACAGCAACTTTAAGCTTTATGCTTTCATGTCTGACGCATGCAACAGCTATTTACTACAGCCCCATATACTTTACTACAAAACATTGTAAAACTTGCGATAAAGCTCCCATAAACATTCTTCTTTTACTTTCATTACGCGCCACATAAATACACTCCTATATGCAAAGATGCAACGAATTGCTCTTAGTTATAGCCACAAACCGACACAGTGTCGGCTAACAATGTATATACATCTTCATCATAAGTTTGATTGAACACAAGGCTAGAGAAGGGGACTGCGAATCTGCATCGCTCCATCTCAGAGCATTAAATGTAATTTGTGGTGCGGTATCTGTTACTTAAAAGCACTCAGATGAACAGGATACAGGCTATCAAATACCCTTAGGCATGCATCTCCTAGCAATTACATTTCTATCAAGGTAATTCTTGAGCAGAGTTTTTTTTCCAATGGGCAGCTTAGATGTGGATGATTAGGGTAGCTTGAGAAGACCTTCTTACCAACGTACTGAATTTAACATGTAAAGCAACTGAAACGTATTAGATATTACATCTGGGCTCTGAACTTGTCAGATGGGATAATTCATTTATGATATAGATAGCGTGGATGAAATCCCACGAGTTTTAAGGATCGATGTTCATGAAACATGATCACTTCCGACCTCATCACCGTTGCACAAGTCGGACCATACAGGTGTTTACTCAAGTTGCCTTGTTTAACTGTCAGTTATGATTCATTTTTTTCTCAGTCCCATGCGTAGATTAACATCAATTTTTACAACTCCCAGGTGTCAATTTACATGCAATGAAATATTACCAATAAACAAGGATTGACATGACAGAACGCCACATCTGTATTTCGCTTCGGTAATTTTTAGCACAACTGAACTGATAAGGTTCAGTAGTGCTATAGGCATAGCAAAGTGTCTGTCTGTCTGGCTGGCTGTCTGTCTGGCTGGCTGTGTAAACCGCTGGATTGATTGGCATGATATTTGGTGGGTGTATTACCTTCGGTGCCTAGTTGGGAAATTGTTCAAATCAAAGTGATCTTAACACCGGTGTGAGATTTTGGTCAAAAAATGTGATTTTTGGTCAAAAAACTTAAACTCAAAAACTACTGTGCAGTTCGGTCTGAAATTAGGTGGGGAACTTTTTAGGGGTGTTTGGATGAAAAATTGTTCATGATTGATATGATGATACCATCAGTGATATGCAAATTAGGGTGAAAATGTGTCCTTTTGGTCAGAAATCTATAATTTCACATCTACTGATCAGATTGGGCTGAAATTTAATGGGGATGCATCTGGTGATGTGTAGATGAAGCTGTATTCACAACGTGATGATCCCATCAGTGATATGCAAAGTAGGTCTAAACATGTCATTTTTGAAAAGCTTATATCTTGAAACTGCATGGTGAATGGGGTTGAAACTTGGTAGGGATGTTTCTGGAGATGTTATTCTGCAGTTAATGTCGAAACAGTTTGACACAATTGGCCCTAGCAACCATGACCGCGCTCTTATTAATAGAGAAATGATGATGCATACTACAAAGATAACAACAGGGATGGGTAGGTAAGTGAATACAGATTTAAATTTTTTTTTGTAAATTATGGTTTATATTGCAAAGATAAAAACTGGAAAGGGTAGACAAGTTAATAAAGATTCCAAAAATGTATGCAAATATGCCTAGCAACAAGACCATACCCACAGCAACATCCAAATACAGTTGTGCTACAACGCTATTGGCGCTATTTTATTTCCTAAAGAAATCCCTCGAGTTCCAACCAAAATATTATCTACATAATTAAAAAATGAATGAAATGATATTTGTTACAAAGAGGTTTAGCGAACCAACGACATTGTCTTTTAGAAATACTGTATGTGTGCTTAAAACCGTTTTTCTTCTGCAAAGTTTCAAACTTTCACGTTTTCTTTTTTTAGCTCTCTATCTCGTTCTAGACATATGACATATCTAATTCAATGATTAATAACTAATTGGAATTCTTAGAACCCGTGAGAGTGCAGTCTATGAGTGTGCCGTGTTAAACCGAGTTCAAATCGGAAAATGTACTTTTATGGTGTCATTACATATCAAGTATGATGATAGAATGTCTAACTACGATTAATGAAGGCGGTGACAATTTCATCTTAAAGTATTGCCTTGTCATTATATTTCAAGCTAGAGTGCTTACATGGGCGTTGACGGATTTACATTTAGTATTTAATCTGATTAATACATGTAATTGGAATATAAAAACCAATGAGGCAGTTTCGTTGCTTTTACTAAAGTACTGCATTTTACAGTTTGACTATCTGTGTTCATATGTGCTATATTTAATATTACTTGAGGTTTAGGAGGTTTGAAAAAATGTTATAATTTACTTAGATTTGCTTTTAGGAAGATAGACGTGATAAATACTAAATGTATAAATTTAAAATCTAAGGTTATTTTTTACAACTATCTTCATCTTATTTACGCTCACACGAGGGATTATAGCCCAGGAAAAAATGGCTTGAGAAATCTTTGTTTCGCCTCAGACCGCTAAAAAAAGTTAGTGGTCTGAGGTTTCGCTGGGTACCTTTAAAACAGAGTTTGACCTATATTAAAAAAAAACTAAAGATATTCATAGTTATTCTTGCGAGCCATGTAGTTGAGATATACAAAGAACATACGAACAAATAAACCCAAAATTCTTGTTTGATTATATTGACTGTGAAATTAGCTGCTACCTTTAAGAAAGTAACGTTTTAAATGTCTAAATGGTGTTTACTTTGTCATTCATCTTGTTTGATGTCAACATTTTTGCGGATTTAGCGGCAATGATATTCTATTAAAAGACGTCAGAAGGATCTAAAGAGGATAAGTATGGTAATATCATAATTCAACATGCAATTTACAGGTTATTAGTAGATAGCAGGAAAGATTTAAAAAGCATATGCTTATCTGTTGATGGGTAGACTTGATATGACCGTCGTGTGTTCTTTGTTTGACAAATAGGAGAAAGATACTCCGTAATTGTTTCTTGTTTGACTAAGGAGATAACATTTACAAGCAAACTCCATACTAATTGCATTCACCCCAACAACAACCAAGATATCCTATGTTCTCATATTTCTACTACACAACGACACCAAAATAGATACCTTTTAGTACAATTGTATTGATTACTGCTATCAACTTGAAAGAATAGTCCAGACAGGGTTATTTGTAATTCTGCCTTTCCAGTCACAGATAAGTCCGACTGGGCTCTTCTTTTAAAGTTGCTAGTTGTAATCAATACAAGTGTACTGAAGGCAGAAATAAGTCTGACTGGACTTTTCCTTTAAGTTGATAGCAGTAACTAATACAAGTGTACTGAAGGCAGAAATAAGTCTAACTGGACATTTCCTTTAAGTTGATAGCAGTAACTAATACAAGTGTACTGAAGGCAGAAATAAGTCTAACTGGACTTTTCCTTTAAGTTGATAGCAGTAACCAATGCAAGTGTACTAAAGAAATAAGTCTGACTGGACTTTTCCTTTAAGTTGATAGCAGTAATCAATACAAGTGTACTAAAGGCAGAAATAAGTCTGACTGGACTTTTCCTTTAAGTTGATAGCTGTAATCAATACAAGTGTACTAAAGGCAGAAATAAGTCTGACTGGACTTTTCCTTTAAGTTGATAGCTGTAATCAATACAAGTGACTGTACTAAAGGCAGAAATAAGTCTGACTGGACTTTTCCTTTAAGTTGATAGCAGTAATCATTACACGTGTACTAAAGGTAGAAGTAAGCCTAACGTCAGAAGTAAGCCTGACTGGGGTTTTTTCCAGTATATATATATATCTACGTAACAGATTGCACTTCTAACATACAATGTATAATCCAGGGGAAATTGATATTTTTGTCAAGATTCATATACCGTGTTAAATATCGAAAAAAGCAGATGGGCCCTGGAGCGAAAACAGTATATCCTGAGAACTGCCTTTCTTTAGAATGGAGCAGTATTCAATGAAGCGTACAGTTTAGATAGATGAGATCTTATAAAAAAAGCATTCATGTCAACTCAAATGTTCAAAAGGTATCCGATTCAATGTTTGAGTGGGTCGTTAGTATCATGGTATAAACTCAGAAAAATAGAAAAGGTACATTTTGTAAGCTTGTACATTCAATACTTTACTGGATTGCATTGTAAATCTCACCTTGGGAGATTGTTTTTGGTCTCATAAGCTTAATCTTCAAGTTTTATGAAGGAAAATATATAAACCTTTTTTCCAAGTTACTAGTAACCTCCCAAGGTACTGGTGTCAATCACTAGCGCTCATATGTTATCGACCTGAAATGTGGTCACTAAACAGTGAACAATGAGAGAATGATAGACAGAATACTCTAGCCAATCTGACGAGAGGGTACTATACTGAGGTCCTATATATGCAAATTGTTTTGATAGGGTACTAGTAACTGGCATTTCCCTTATCAAAATTTGAAATGAATAACCCAAATTCAAAACATTTGAAGATTATGAGACAGAAAAAAATCTCCCATTGGACTAGTGTCAGTCGACCATGAATTAACATTTCGATGGTTATGACGAAGCCACCTAAAGGCACTCATTTTGCGTACATTATTAACCTTAAAACTACAGAATATTTCATGTAGTCGTACGCAGAGCCACAATCTAGCATGTTGGCTCCTTCCCACTGATGTGTTTACAGCGAACATGGTCATTGTTACTAGTTTCCGATACATTATGTAATTTTCATATCAAAGATGAAAGATACATTTTGTTTGCTATACACCTATTAGTCTCTATCTCTATCTCGAGGCAATATCACTATTTGAATTTGTTTCATTAAGATTATTATTTTCGCAGGACAAATAACAGAGAATGAAAGAGCTGATATTTGATTTTGCTTTTACTAGCGCAGGTCACATCTTATTTTGATTGCCATGAGCGAAAATGCAATTGTTTTGATCGATCACATACCTTTCTGACGTGGGAATTCGTATATTTAATTTGTATGATTAGGATGACATTTCCTGGCATATATTGACAAGTCCTGTCGAGTATCTACTTATCTACCTTATAACACATATTGTGCAACAGACGGAACAACGAGTGTACAAAATATTGAATAAACGTAAGTCAATAACAGTCCGTGTGTCTCGTATTCGATCTGTAGCCGAGAGAAGAAAGTTTAACATCGGGGTCAAAGGTCATATAGCAGTCCTCAGCTTGTCAACCAAGTTCCTATAATCTCGAGTTGTAAAATTGTGTTTTGCTTGTAGGAATTACAATTCCCCCCCCCCTTCCCACACAACACAACACAACACAACACAACACAACACAACACAACAAGTCAAAACCTGTACAAGTGTCTGTTCATACGGTCCAGGTCGTGTTCCCTAGCTAATAATTGTTTCAGCTACTATAAGCTTCATGTTTAACGCACCGTTTCATTTTACAATAATTTTGAATCTTTACTTCCTCATACTGCAGAAGGATGTCTAACACCTGCCTCATTAGCAAGTCGTACTATGTACGACGAATATATCAAACTCAATGAAGTAGACAAAAACGCTGTGATCGAAATATCTTCACCACCTTGAGGGTAAAATCGTCATTCCAAGTGTGCTTACAACGTGGCAGTATCAATCAAGTTATACTTAAACTCTCTACATGTAATATGACCTTATGTTAGTCGCTAGAACTCGGTTTGAGATTTCCACTTTGCGTTTGCTGTTTCGGCTTACTTTTATGTATTCACCAATGAAAAGAACGTTTATAAACGAGTGTATATTAAGAACTCGATGTAAAAATATCACCAAGATGTTGTACAGGGCTCGATATAGAAATATGACTAACGTTCATGTCGTACAGGGACATTGCGATAAAAGACGGTAGGTTTTATTCTAATTCTATTATGTATAACATTACAAACATCCGTTGATTCTACGAGTGTCTCCACGCATCATTATATTACAGACATAATATATTAGGACCACATATGGCATTTTGAAACACGATGAAACAGGCCCCATGCAGATATCAAACGTTGTGCTGTCAATTTACTGAGATATTCTTAAAACATGTAATTGATCGTAAATGTACTAAAATCTAAGTGCTTAAAGTGCACGATAAAACAACGGTGACATGTAAACTTCAAGTATAATAAAATGCATTAAGTCGTCTGTAGAAATGTGATGATGCTCACAGTCTATTTCATCCCTATATGCATCGTTATAATTTGCTGATCTTTGCTGTCACCCACTGTACTGTCAAAAGTAGAGTAAAATATGTTGTGACAACAGTTTTCTATATACACCGTATGTCTAGGTCATTGTACGTTTGACAGATGATGGATGGCGATAGGTAGTAGCCATGTCATTAAATTTTCAGTGTTTTTAAATGGCAAATATTTATGTCGGATTTGGTGGAGCTTATGGGAAAATGGATAGTATCACTTCTGAGACCTTTTGTATACACACGATGTAATGTAATGAGCTTACATTTATTTGCAGATATTTGTAAACA
The DNA here is from genome assembly GCF_964340395.1 of Glandiceps talaboti. NCBI lineage: Eukaryota > Metazoa > Hemichordata > Enteropneusta > Spengelidae > Glandiceps > Glandiceps talaboti. Next base: position 6,596,908 of record NC_135549.1, on the reverse strand, counting down.
TATGGCGATGGGAAATATCTGAATACCAATTTTACATATATTACATTGATACATACTGACTGCAGATATATCTCCACCATACTCGGTATCACTGCAAAGCGTTGATTTTTGACAAGTCACTGGTCATTATTCAAATTTATATTTTGCTATATATCATGCACATGATGCAACAGTTATGGTTATATATATATATATATATATATATATATATATATATATATATATATATATATATATATATATATATATATATATATATATATATGCATATGTGTGTGTGTGTGTGTGTGTGTGTATACACTTCCTGTAATATTCTTGTACTTTATCGTTTTCTTATTTTCAATCGAACAACTAGTAATAATTGTCTTTATCCAAAATAATGATATTGATATCGGAAGTACTCTTTCATTAGTTGATATCAACTGATTATATTCTCCTCTCTTTATAGTATTGACACTTGCGTCACACATAGACAACAATATGGTCAGTTAAATTGATATCTCATCGCATTTCGTACAAAAATAGCTTCAACAGCCATGTAGTTATTAAAAACATTAATTATGCAAAACCGTCAGCCGGGTTCTCTACAATTCTCTGGTGTCTGTATCTTGGTCTGTCCAATCTCGACTGTTACATTTTATAAATATCACCCACACAATTTAACGATATCTTTATCAAGACAAGCCCGACGGCACAGCATACAGTACAACATGGCTGTAAAAAAAAACACGACAAAACATAAATTTGTACAGCTTCGACTATTCCTTATTTGAGAAGGACTAAGTCTTGTTTACCTTGTACCATTGTGGCTACTTGCATGTATTTAATTTATGGAAAACAATATACGATTCGTAAAATAAAGATAAAAAGGTTTACGTTGGTACACATATGCTGGCATTTATTGTACATGTAATTACAAAATGGTCAGTAAACATAAGGTGTATACTTTAAAACCAGAGACGAAATCTATAAGAATCACAGTAAAACAAAATAAATACAGCCACCTGGAAACGTTTTAGAAAAAGTCACCAGGAAACATTTGCCAGAAAGAAAATCACCGGAAATCGTGCATCGAACAACGCACAAATAACTTAGCTTTAATAGGACAGCGTAGTATGGTTTATGATCTCAGAGCTTTATATGTAATACCCGAGAGTTTCTGTCTCCTATTGGGATATACATCTAAACCACTGTAACAAGTGAATTACTGAACAAATGACGGACAAATGAACATGCACTTAATTTGCAATCGTAAAGAAAACCTGTCTAAAATTAGAATACTGGCGGCTATTTTTTGTAACGAGTCCCATGATAAAACGTAGACCTTATAAATATGGAGGTATGTCTTTAACGAATAATATCTCTTGCTAAAGGTACTATAGTAAGATATTTCACTGCACTTTGAAATAATCAAATCCAAAGACATATGCTATGCAGTGTCTACATGCATGCCAATATTCTAATAGCCGAGTGAGTGAGTGAGTGAGTGAGTGAGTGAGTGAGTGAGTGAGTGAGTGAGTGAGCGATATTGAGTAACAGACAGACAGACAGACAGACAGACAGACAGACAGACAGACAGACAGACAGACAGACAGACAGACAGACTATTGGACCTGAGTGATTCAGTGGTTGGTGACATAGTGAGCGATTGAGTTTGATACTTACTATTCAGTCTCGGTGCTAATGACGACATTTACGACGGAATGATCTCATATCTCGTCAACAACTCTCACCCAAGAATGTCATCAGCGAAAGTAAAAACAATTTACTGTAGACCTTTAATTGCAAAAGAATGTCAGAATTTGACTTGCATTCTAATACTGCTTTCACAACTCTCTCTTTATCTATCAATAAACATCGCCAAGAATTCAATTTAAGATTACAGAACACGCCCGTCACATTCCCTGA